>NC_058402.1:8360000-8362500 GCF_019609905.1 Fusarium poae
AAACATCCTTGGCAAATGCTTTCGCAGTAGTTAGTCTTCAATAAATCCAAGAATTTCACCTCTGACAATTGAATACTGATGCCCCGACTGTCCTATTAATCATTACGGCGGTCCTGAAACCAACAAAATAGAACCACACGTCCTATTCTATTATTCCATGCTAATGTATTCGAGCATAGGCCTGCCTGGAGCACTCTAATTTTTCACAGTAAAGTCCTGTTTCCCCGCCACGCCCAGTGAAGGGCATGGGGTTCCACAGAGGCCGGCCGGACCAGTACACGCGGTGAGGCGGACCGGCCAGCCAGGCCCAAGGTTCAACTACGAGCTTTTTAACCACAACAACTTTAATATACGCTATTGGAGCTGGAATTACCGCGGCTGCTGGCACCAGACTTGCCTCCAATTGTTCCTCGTTAAGGATTTAAATTGTACTCATTCCAATTACAAGACCCAAAAGAGCCCTGTATCAGTATTTGTCACTACCTCCCCGTGTCGGGATTGGGTAATTTGCGCCTGCTGCCTTCCTTGGATGTAGTAGCCGTTTCTCAGGCTCCTTCTCCGGGGTCGAGCCCTAACCCTCCGTTACCCGTTGCAACCATGTTTGGCCAATACCCAAACATCGAAAGTTGATAGGGAAGAAATTTGAATGAACCATCGCCGGCGCAAGGCCATGCGATTCGAGGAGTTATCATGAATCACCAGTGAGCCCCGAAGGGCATTGGTTTTAATCTAATAAATACATCCTTCCGAAGTCGGGATTTTTTAGCATGTATTAGCTCTAGAATTACCACGGTTATCAAGTAGTAAGGTACTATCAAATAAACGATAACTTATATAATGAGCCATTCGCAGTTTCGCTGTATAATTGCTTATACTTAGACATGCATGGCTTAATCTTTGAGACAAGCATATGACTACTGGCAGAATCAACCAGGTAACTATCGTGTGCCGGGTTGGCCACCAGCGCTAGAAGCGCCGGAGAGATATTGAGTTACTGGTGGCGAGACAGAGCTCGCGCCTTCACAGCGCATCTGGCAGGGCCACATACGCCGCTAGGGCAATCCGCTTTCCCCTAGATTCCCAGGGCTTCCTTCCACCGCACCGAACCCGCTGTGGGAGGTGTGGCTAGGGGCCCCAGGAGGAGGAACCTAGCACGCTGCTTCTACCATTTCGGTGTCCGCAGCGAGTGGTTACCTCCCGATGCTCAGTTTCAGGCGTAGCCAGCGGCCAGCCATCCACAGAACCCAACTGCTAGCAACGAGGCCGAAGCCAAGCTGCTGTAACGCAGGCATCCCCAGTACGCGGTCAGTGAAGCCGTTTCGTGGGGTCGACGAACCACTATGCTGAGACGCTGCGGGACCATGGTCGCCAAACCAGTGAATCAGCACGCAGTGGAAGTCTGCAAGATCAGGTACTGGAGGGTTGCGCCGCAGCTGTGTCCGACCCTTTCAGGCCGGGCTGCTTTGCTCCCCTCTCATATACCCTCCGAGGGTGTTTTGTGGGTCACGCCAGACCGGGCTCGAGGCCACTTTATTTCCGCAAAATTCATTTGTATGGGAAATTTAAAATCGACTCACGGCCACCAAACCACAAAACCATTTCGCACGCATTTTTTCAAAGTTTGCATGCAGATAGATCTTGCCTTTCTGATCACAATGATGGTCTTCACTTTCTAGCGACGCCTGGGGGAGGCTGCAGGTGCGTTCAAAGTTCAGCTATAGGGTAGCCAGGATTCGGCCTACCCTATACACCTACCCGCAACCTCAAAACCCCCTCCCTCGACGACGGGAGCACCTACGAGCAAGCGGACTGAGCATTCGAGTCCCCTGCATTCTGCTGTATACCATAGAGTTTTCAAAGGTCGAAAGAGGCTCCCTCCTTCACTTTTCCATTTTCCATCACTTTTCTCACACACTCACTCAACTTCACATCGAACTCATCCGAATTCTTTCAAAAGTTACCAACTAGGTAACTTTTATTTTTCATTTCTTTTCACTTACCCTATTCTCTGCTGACTAATCTAGCTAATATAGCCTACCCTAGAGTACCTCCCAGCGTCCCATTCCAGCCCACGCCTATCCAGGCTCCTATTTTCACCAAGTTAAACCTGCCTACCCTGTATCCCCCCCAAGCCCAGAGCCAGGCCAGACTGGCAGATTCCAATCCAGCTCAGCTTCTCAGGGAAACTCGAGGCAACTCTTCAGAAACTTCTACAGAAGAACAACCACGCCTTTCCCACGCCTCTTATCTAGAAGCCTACCCTGCGGCGCGGACCTAGCCGGGCCAAGGTTGTCTCTCATGTACCCGCCGAGGCTGTTTTGGACGGCTCCTCGCCAGACCGGGCTCGTGGGCCACTTTTGATTTTCCGCAAAATTCATTTGTATGGGAAATTTAAAAATCGACTCACGAGTGAATATCTCTGAACCGTCTCCCAGACAGCCTCTGCGACTGGCCAGATGAACTCGCCGGACGCTGGGCACCGTGGCGGCTCGAGCTGCCG